>NC_084594.1:39984416-40013416 GCF_033807715.1 Cololabis saira
ATTTAATCATTTCAACTAAAAATCCTAACTATGAAATATTCACATTTTAGACTCCATTTACTTGCAAGGACCCGCTGATATTACTGATGAGCTGATGAGCTATAGAGAATTGGTGAGTTACTCTGTTTTGAAATGTTTTGTTTGATTTTGGTTATTTTGATTGTGGTTTTGAAGACTATTTTGATTTGCAAAAACCATTGTTTGATTTGTATGATTTTATAGAACGACTGATTTGAAATTATTGTTTTGGAAATATCTTTATTTATTATTTGCCTTTTTTGTGTTCAGGCCAGGTTTCTTGTCAGACCTGCATGATTGTGGATGACTCAAAACACAATGGCGAGCCAAGCCCAGAGAGCTAAGTCCAGGGAGCTAAGCTAGCCCGGAGAACATGTGCCAGTGTGCGTACCTACCAGGACGGTAGGCCCTCAGCTCCATAACCCACACAGCCCCTCCATCACCACTCCAACTATCACGATGGCGAGCTAAACCCAGGGAACTCTGAACTTTGAACTCTGAACTTTGAACTACAACCAGTGACTGATTAAGTCACTTTGGGCTTTTTGATTTTTTTTTTCTCAACTGTTGCTATTTATTTTATTTTGGTTTATTTAATAATAACATTGGTTCAAGCATATTTACATTGTCTGAGGTTCTTTATGTTCAATATAATTCCTTCTCATAAACCACCTACTTCTGATAGCAGTCAAACTACTGATTCCCATACCGTATACGTTACAGTTGTGTTATATTTCGTTCAGTAAAGGATAGGACAACAGCTCCATTTGGTCGTGGATCACCGCCGACCGGATTTATTTACAAGAGTCGCTGGACAGAGAGAGCGGAAGACAGCCCTATTTAAGGAACAGAAAAGGAAGTGACATAACATAAAATAAAATACACAGCACTCTACATATTGTTTTTATATAATTACACCACATGTAAGAACACTCGGGTTACACATGCCCAACTGTTTTGTTCTGTGATGTACCTGTAACTTTTTACAAGGACCCTCTCTAAAATGAGTTGAGACAACTCAAGAGGATATCCTTTCAATAAAGGTTCATATAAATATTTATTTCAAGCATATGAACAAAATGAAAAGGACAAAACAAAACAGATGAACAAATAATTATACATAACAATAACAAAGACTATGTACAAGTGTGTACAGTCCATTTTTTTTTCCCCTCCACCCATCTTTGTTTCTCTGCCTCATAAAAAGGAGAAGCCTGAAAGTCTCTCCAGGTCATCTCCTTGGCCATGCCCTTCTCCCTGTACAGAGAGAAGACTTTGGACGGGCAGTAGATATATTTCCCTGTCACGCCAGGGAAGCAAGTGTGTGTGTGTGTGTGTGGGCTGTTTGGTCCCTGTTTCAGCTCCAGGTGGCAGAATCGGCAGAGACGGCCTGTTTCTCCTGGTCTGGGATTTTCCTCTTCTCTCTGTTCCCCTGTGTGCGTAATGCAGTGGCATTCAGCTCTCTTTGAAAGAATTCAGTCTTAAATTCTTCAAAGGGCATTTTGGGATCAGAGAGTCCATCAGCAGCATAGGTCTGGTGCACCTTCTTTGAGCAGTAGAAGTACCGCACAGGCCCCTGTTGGAAGAAGTGCACCGATGATCCATCTGTCAGATATTGGGATTTAGGCTGACCACAGGCGATACAGGTCTTCGTCTGCCTTTTCTTCTGCTCAGGTTGCTGCTGCTGTTGGTGTTTCTGCTGCCTCTCCAAGATGCTCTCCACAATATTCTCAATAGAGTCTTGTGTGAGTGGTGTGGACAGGGCGGGCGCACCTGGATTAAAAACAGCCGGCTGCAGGGTGACCAGTGGAACACTGACTGTTTCACTCCCCTCTGACAAAGCGTGCCACAGCTGCTGCGTCTGCACCAGTTTCTCCTGGCTTGTGTTCAGAGAAGAACGTGTATTGAGCAGTTTTGCCAGATGCTTCACATAGCGTGATATGTGAACCCTGGTTGTTGGATGCAGCAAGCTGTTGGGATCAGAGGCAGACTGATGGACCATTTCTGCATATTCCTGATCCACACGCTTCAGCATATCCTTCTCTCCGCGATGCTTCTGCAACAGACCATCGATTGCAGCTTTCATGGGAGAGGTCCAGCGTGCGAAGGCCGACACAAACACACGGCCACCTGTCTTTATGGGACCGACGCGGGCACCAGCAGGAAATGACCTCAGTGGCAGGGCGCGTGATATTTCTGTAACACAATTAAGCAGTAAGAGATCCTCAGTTGATCATGTTCTTAAATTATACACAAAACTTTATACACAGAGCATTATGTTTACTTACCCATTAATGTAAAATACTTTTTACTTTTACTTGAGTAATATTGTTCTAAAATAACAATACGCTTACTTGAGTCCAATTATTGGCTACTCTACCCACCTCTGAGTACAATCTAAATATTATATACAGTAAGTAACATGTATACACTCTTCACAGTACAAATACACGGAGTGCTTCACAGTACAAATACACATCATCATCATATAACTGCCTATAACAGTGCTTTAAAAAAGTGCAAGGGCAATATTTCAATATATCTAAAGGATATATTTGTACCTTAATTTGTTATTGTTACTTTTGTAAAGATTTAATATATTTTTGTTTAAACTACATGAATTTGCAGATTATTTTTTGATTACATTCATGTTATGTGACAAATAAATCAGATGTTACTCAGCAGTTACTCAGTACTTGAGTAGTTTTTACCAAACACGTTTACTCTTGCTCAAGTAATTATTTGGATGACTACTTTTTACTTTTACTAGAGTAAAATTGTTCTATAGTAACAATACTTTTACTTGAGTACAATTTTTGGCTACTCTACCACCTCTGACGACCTGTCAACATCAATACAAATCAGATAAGAGTAGAAAAAGTTCATGTTCATGTAGTGTAGCTGGTTGAGAGCTTGAATGAGCACGCAACACAAACCCGGTGACATGACAGTAAATGCATCCTGTAGGGTCATATTTAAAACAAGAAAAAAGTCTCTTACCTTTTGATAAACTCGTTTGGAGAGTCGGAATGTCGTTGTCTGTTGATACGACTGGTCTCCGAGGAAGTCCGAGCAGAGTGAATGGAGATTCTCAGGTGTAAAAAACAAGTAGAGGAACGGCGAAAGGTGTAAACAGCGCCACCGCCTCATAGCGGCCGGAAATATATCACATCGGTAGTGGTTTAGCACTACCATAGAGAATGAATGGGAATCCGTTTAGGGCCGTTTAGCTAAAGAATCCCCGCCGCCCGCGCGGGAGGCCCCGGGTCAATCCCCGGCATCTCCATTATTTGTGTTAATAAACCCAATGAAGTAAGAAAGCAATGAATTAAGAAAGAGTAGTCAGCAGCAGTACCACTCTGTCCAGAAGTAATACATTTTGACGTACATGAACGAAAATCGGTACACACCTGTATCATGTTGCAACTTAAAGAAAAGTCTTTTGGCGCCATGGCCGAAACCGAACAGGAAGTTGGCCATTTTGAACAAACCGCGTAATTTTGGCGCAATTTATACCATTCCTTAAGCAGTTAATACGGCCCGAACCGTAATGTGCACCCAGGTGTGTTATAGATAAAATGTTCGTCTCCATCCTGCGACTACGCGCATTAGTTTTCTCTTTCAAAAGCGTTACCGTGGCGGACTTCCGGCTGAGCTAGTGATGGAGTAGGACGTAGGTACGGAAGCTCCTGCAGACCCTGCATTTCATAGTATTTTTATCTGCGCTTGTTGTGCTTAAAACTTTTTTTACCAACCGGAGAAAGGCTGTGTTTGGTTTTCTACTTCGCTGGGAGTTTACAATGGCAGGTAAAGCCACTAAACTGCGTTCATCGAAGCCGGGACCCCAGGCCCCGCTCTCGTCTGATTCCCCTCCCCGCTCCGGGCCCTCCCCCTCCTCGGTGGATTCACCTGTGGACCCCGAGGGTGAGTTTGGGTAAAACGAGTGGGGTCTGGGTGTATGTGTGATTGTGTTTGTGTGTGTTTGTGTGTGTGCGTGGGGATGGAAGGGTGAAACCTTATGCTGGCTCTAAATATGTGTTCTATCAGTACTGTTTAATACATTTTGATGGCTAGCAGTAACTCTAACCGCAGCTCTTCAGGTACAGGTACATCTGTTAGATTCTTGTCATGGAATATCAAGGGCATGGGCAACCCAATCAAGAGGTCCAGGGTTTTTACACATCTCAAGCGCTTAAATTCTGATATTGTCTTTCTGCAGGAGACTCACCTAAAAAACAGTGATCACCGCAGGTTACAGTCTTCCCGATTCGACCAGATCTTCCACTCTGACTTCAATTCAAAGGCCAGAGGTGTGGCAGTTCTTATCCGAAACAATGTTCAATTCTCCACCTCTAAAGTCATTGCGGATAAAAATGTCCGGTACATTATCGTAGTGGGTATCCTGTTCCAGACTCCGGTGCTGCTCGTCAACATCTATGCCCCCAACTCCGATGATGTTAATTTTGCTCAGACATTACTTGGTAAGCTTCCCTTTTTAAATTCACATCTGCCTATTTTTGGAGGCGACCTAAACTGTGTTATTAACCCTGCTCTAGACCGCTCTAGCACTCGCACCATCTCCCAATCCAATATGTCTAAATCTTTTTCTGAATTTATGTCACAGTGTGGCCTTGTGGATCCTTGGAGATTCAAAAATCCCCCGTCCAAAACATTTTCTTTCTTCTCTGATGTGCATCACTTGTACTCCAGAATTGATTATTTTTTTATAGATCGTTCTTTACTTCCCAGCGTTAGCTCCACTGACTATTTAAGTATTGTTATTTCGGACCACGCCCCCCTGCTCCTAGATATTACATTTTCTTCCCACATTAAAGCCCCGCCACTTTGGAGATTTAATCCCCTCCTCCTATCGGACAAAAAATTCTGCAAATTTATTTCTAACTCTATTGATGATTTCCTCGCTCTTAACCAGAATGATTCCACCTCCTTCTCCCTACTGTGGGAAACGCTGAAAGCGTATCTAAGAGGGCAAATCATCTCCTTTTCAGCTCACTCTAATAAAGAGCACAAAGCTAGGCTTCAGGAGCTCACTTCTAAGATTCTTCAGCTGGACCATGACTACTCCTCAAACCCCTCCCTTGATTTATTTAAAAAACGGCTTGACTTACAATCTGAATTTGACCTGATCTCCACTCGTGAAGCAGAGCAGACCTTACTAAAATCACGTAGCACCTATTATGAACAGGGAGATAAATCAGGACGTTTGCTTGCCCACCAACTGAAGCTATATAAAACTGAATTTCCCTTAGATACTTCTAAGATGGCTGCATTTATGGATGGTATTGAGGCCCCTGAGATTAACCCCCCCTCCGCTTTGGACCTGGATGCTCCGCTCACCTCTGAGGAAATAGTCCAGGTGATCCAGGCAATGCAGACCAATAAAGCTCCAGGGCCCTATGGGTTCAGCGTTGAATTTCATAGGAAGTTTCATATCAAGCTGGCCCCGACGCTGCTGTCTATGTATGAGGAGTCACTTAATAATGGCTCTCCCAGCGATGGAGCTCAGTCCCAGGTCTCAGATGATCTCGGCCAACTCCAAATGGAGATCAAAGGCTGCAGAAGAGAAAATGCTTTCCTGACCAACTACAACAACAAACTGGAGTTTGAACTTGTAGATCGTGAAGAGGAAATGTAAAGAATCATGTTGATCAACCAGAACTTGGACTCAAACAGAGATGAACTGAGAGAGCAACTCCAGCAGCTGTAGGAGGAGAATAAAGCCCTCCAAGAGAAAAAACTAAAACTGGAATAGTAAAAGATGGAGATCCATCTCCAGCAGAAGCAGGAACAGGAAAAATCCTGGTTCCGGCTGAAGGAGGCTCTAACCAAACTGACAAGGGAAAGGCAACGGTTCAAGGAAACAGGGGTCGAGGTTGAAAATGAGAAAATGATCCTGGAAGAGCTCAAAAGACAGACTGAGGAAATAAAACAAGAAAACCAGAAGGAAAAGAGGAATCTTAAAGAGCAAAAAGAAAGCTTGCAAAGAGAAGAACCGATACTGATGGAGGGCAAGAAAAAACATGAGATGGAGATGGAAGAGTTGCAAGCAGCAATGCTTGATTTGGAGGAGAAGAGGACAAACCTGCAACTCTTGCAGTGCAACATGGATGTGGAGAAAGCTGAGATGAAGAAAATGAAGGTACAAGAAGAGGAACATGCTGTAAACCTGCAGAATGACAAGAAGCTGCAGGGAGAGATAAAGACTTTAATGGAGAACAAGAAATAAGTGGAAACGGGTCGGAAGGACCTGGAAATGGAAAAGACACAAATCTGTGATACCAAACTAAAACCAGACAAAGACTGTGCAGGACTCAAGAGAGAGGTGGAAAATGTGGAGGAAAAGGAAGATGAAGCAGCACAGAAGAAAGAATTGGAAGAGGAGGATGAGAAACTGCAGCTGGAGACACAATTAGAAGAGAAAGAGAATCCCGGTGGAGGAGAAGATTGTTAAAAAGGAGAAAAAGAAGAGAGGTTTCTTAAAGATCTTCAAGAAACAAAAGGCAGATGAGAAGAGAAGAGATGAAAAAGTACAGAAAGAATTGAATGACATCAATGAAAAAGATGAAGAACATCTTAAAGAAATGGAAAGAGGAGAAAACAAAAAGAAAGAAAAGGTGGTGAAGAAGAAAAGTTTGTTCAGCCGGATTTTCCAAAGGTCCAGCAGAGAGAAGGCTGCTGGGAACCAGTAGCTCAGCAACTTCACCTCCTCTCCTCCTCCTCTCCAAACTCTTCTCCCCAACATCTCTTTTGTTCCCGTCTTCATCCTCTCTTTTCCAGAGCATCTCTGGTGAAAACACCTCAGCTGCAGGAGGAGAATAAAGCTCTCCCAGAGAAAAACAAGTCAACAGACAAGAAACGGAGCAGCTGAACTTCACCTTCAGAGGGTTTTCTGATGCTCTGAGCGTTGTATCTGGTGACGAAGCTTCAGCTGCAAGATGCAAGAAAAAGCAGGACAAGTGCAGAGAGCAACATACAGATGCTGAAGTGTGTTTAAGAGAAGCACTGAGGGGCTTCAGTGGATAAGAGACAGGAAAGAAAATAAAGAAATGTCTGCAAACTTCTGAATATTGTGCAGGAATGATTCACTTCTTGATCTGGAAGCTTATGTCTAGTTGGTGTGTAGAAGAGGATGGATAAACACGGCCACTATGAAAGTAGAACAGAATCAACCACAATGATCACATTATCCTTCTACAAAAGTGCTTAATGGTTCAGGACAAACGTCATTAAAAGTGTTTTGTCTGATGAAACACATGAAAAATGAACACAGATCAGTCCACTGAGCCTCCGATTTGTGATTTTAATGTTATGGTGTCATTTTGAGTCGTATCTCCCAGGATTATTACACTATAATCTAAAGGATTTACATCATGAGACATGTAGCACTTACTACAGGTAAATTGTTGTTTTAACTAATAAAATCTCACATTTTAAAAATGATGAAATGTCCTTTTACAGAATCAACATTAGAAGATGAAGTGAAACAGAATAATTTGTCCTGAGAAAGCTCACTCTTTCTGTGTCCGACACATCAGCAGATAATGTTGTAAAATAAATGTAATTATCAAGCTGCAAATCAAGAGCATACTGATCTGAAACACTGACGAGGAAAAGCACACATTACTACCTCTAAAAGCTTCTCATCTTTTCAGAGGGACATGAAATAACTCATACCCAACAAGAATAGTGACCTGACAGCTGATGTTTTGGACATGAATGTTTATTTTGGCAGACACGCTTCAAGCAGGAAAATGTTCTTTTAAAAGTTTGATGTTGGCTCCCTCTGATGGTTTTCTATGAACACTGCAAACACACAGATCTGACACACGATCGTCAATCCTGGAATCAGAATAAAGACGTTTCCAGAGGAGTCAGGGATCCGTGGTCCACAGAGATTAAAGTCAGGAGGTGTTGGTCTTTTGTGGACTCTTCGTTCAGGTTTTACTGTAAAAAATGGTGGAAGCGGTTGAGAACAGGTGTTATTTTGTTCCAGTGTCCTGCTCAGATTATGTTTCACCACCATCCGGCCCTTGTAATTATTTTCTGAACACAGAGCCTCCAATTTGTGATTTTAATGTTATGGTGTCATTTTGAGCCGTATCTCCCAGGGATTATTACAATATAATTTCACCCAGATCCTGATACAGTTTATTAACAGTTGGTACGTGGAGATTAATCGGGAAATTATAACTTTCATGGCACATTTTCCTTCTGGGAGTTTTCAGTGAGTCTGGCGATTCCTTTGCAGGTCAATGTCTCGAGCGGGAAAACCAAGTCACTAACACTAACCAAGTCTCCTGCATGAAACCTTTGACTTTGAAAAAGATGTAAAAAGAGAAATTCTCTTTAAAAGGTTCTCTCAGAACATCTTACAGAAAAAAGCAAAACGTTTCCTTAACTTTAATGTTTAACTGGGAAAAGAGGAAGTGTGCGTCCGTTAGAAGGATGCAAACTTTTATCCTCAAATGTGTTTTATTAAGACCTCAGGAGATGTTGTCAGCTTTTGAATATGGGGCAATTTAAATTACTGTATAATCATAAGTTATATATTTAATCAGAGATGCCGATATACATGAAATAAAAATATGATTCTTTAAAATATCCAATTAAATCTTTAGATAAATGAATTAAAATAAATCTAATACATTTCAAACTAATGCCGTTAGTGCCTCAGTTGTAGTTGGGTTGAGCGTTCACGTAAACAGCAGCATTCAGACTAAACATGTTTATGTTAGTATTTAACAGGAAGGCCTGCTGTACATATCACCTCCATCTGGGTGTAACAGTGTTGTAAGTTTCATGATCCTGTTTCTTGTGTTTGTAGAATAACTGAAGAAAAGTAAAACAAATATAAGTAGAGCAGATTTCTGAAAATGCAAATATAAATTGGTGTATTGGAGGTTAATTTGCCAGAAAACATTTCACTGGTTGAAAAGTTTACAAAGTGTTCAGATGAAGGAAATATCGCTTGTTAAGCTGACTTTATCCATTTAATCAATAGTTATAAGAAACCGTGTTTGACGAGTAGGTTTGTCTGCAGAGTCCTCCCTGCAGAGGTTGACATTAGGCCTAACAGTGTAGCCCCCCACCCATAATCCTGCTGCAGACACACCTGTGCAGGAGCGTATAAAGACCCTGGACCGGACTGAGCAGACATCAAGCTCCAAGGAGTCTCTCCACACCTGAAGATGAGTCCCTCTGCCAGCCTGCTCCTGCTGCTCCTGCTCGGCCTCTCTCAGGCTCAACCTTTCCAGGAGGATGAAGGTCAAGACGCAGAGATGGCAGAAGATGAAGAAACGGAAGTGGATATGACCACCCAGATTCTGACCACCAATAACGCCACAGAGGAGTTCCTGCTGGAAGGAGACCTGGTGGCTCCCGTTACCAGAAACGCCATGAAGTGCTGGTACAACAGCTGTCTGTGGAAAAAAGCCTCCAATGGCAAAGTGGTGATCGCCTACACGATAAGTTCTCAGTTCTCCGGGTACGAGAGGCAGACGATCGAGGGCGCCATGAGGGCCTTCGGCCGCACCTGCGTCCGCTTCACCCCTCGCAGGAACGAGAACGACTACATCAGCATTGTGAACAAAGGCGGATGCTACTCCGCCCTGGGCAGACAGGGAGGCCGGCAGGAGCTCTCTCTCAACAGGGCGGGCTGCATCTACGGTGGCATCGTCCAGCACGAGCTCAACCACGCTCTGGGCTTCCAGCACGAGCAGACCAGGAGCGACCGCGACCGCTACGTCAGGATCAACTGGCAGAACATCATCCAGAAGAGCGCCTACAACTTCCACAAGCACGACACCAACAACCTGAACACGCCCTACGATTACTCCTCCATCATGCACTATGGAAGATTCGCCTTCTCCGTGGGCCGGGGGAGGGAGACCATCACCCCCATTGGAAACCCCAACGCCCGGATCGGCCAGAGGAACGGTCTGTCCCGCTGGGACATCAGCAGGATCAACATGCTCTACGGCTGTTAGCAACACTGTCAGATGAATAATGATGTATGAAATGCTCAGATAACAGGATGTGATCCCGCATGACCAAAATATTTGAAATAAAAGCAATGCAAAATGGGCTAGCTGTTCTTCTACTTTTTTTCTGCAGAAGTGTATTCAGATTTTCTTCTACTTTTCAATCATAGGGTTTTTTACAAGAAAAGTGAAAAACTTAAAAAAGTCTCTGCAAACGGAGACTTGATTTTTGATCTGAAGTAACCTGCAAGTGGTATCTTAATGAACCAGGGGCGGATCTAATTTTAATGCTACTCTGACTATTCTGTTCAACAGCTCCCCAATGCATTGAAATACTACCAAATAAACTAAGTATAAGTATTGTTCAGTAGGCTTTTCATTATTTCTTTTACAGGATATGTTGGGACAGGGAAAGGGGAGTACTGTGAGCTATTTACTCTGAAGACCTTCATCCAGGATACTGCATCACTTCTGCAGCCTCATGCAAGAGTTGGTCACACACGAAACCTAGACTAGACTGAAATATATCCAGGAGGATGAAGGTCTACGAAAGAAAGTAATTCAGTCAGGTTAGTTATTAGAAAAACAAGAAAAAGCAGGACAAGTGCAAAGAGCAACATACAGATGCTGAAGTGTGTTTAAGAGAAGCACTGAGGGGCTTCAGTGGATAAGAGACAGGCAAGAAAATAAAGAAATGTCTTCAAACTTCTGAATATTATGCAGGAATGATTCACTTCTTGATCTGGAAGCTTATGTCTAGTTGGTGTGTAGAAAGAGGATGGATAAACACGGCCGCTATGAAAGTAAATAAAAACAGAATCGACCAGAATGATTGCATTATCCTTGTTACACCCGCAAACGTAATAACAGCCCACATCTGCAGCTTTGAATGTAATAATCCCACAAATGTAATAAATTCCCCACAAACGTAATAAAATTTGCCTACTGCAAACGTAATACTGAATTTTCTGCAAATGTAATAACTATTACATTTGCCGGAAATTATTACATATGTGGGAAGGTGAAAGTCATTCATGCTATGATTTTAAGGGCTATGGCTATGAGCCTATGCTGCTGGTGGCTTATGAGCCAAAGTTTGAACCATTTAATGTCTGCATATCAAAAGCCAAAAACTTGAATAGGTAGTCCATACTTTTAAGTAGGCCTAATAAAAACATTTGTCAAGATTTAAGACTGGTCCATGTTCTTTTTGATAGATACATGGGCCAAGGCTGTCTGAACGCTGACAATTAAAGGCTTGCAAATAAATAATGACTGGTGAACTTATTCACCCTATGTGAATGCAGGAAAGTGAGAATTGCCATGTAGGCTACGGGAAGTATCAGAAAATTTCCCAATGTTACATTATGTTACATTATTTTAAATAAACGGCCTTTCAATTAAGTGTGATGTAATTGTTAATGATTTGTTGCTGCAAATATGGGTATGCACCAGGCCCCCAGTCTCGCGCTCAGCAGGCACGCCGATTTTTTCCAGTGGCCAGCCGCGGTACTGCAACAAAAAATCCCATGGGGCCCAGAAAGCTTTTTTCCCATAGACCGCAATAGTAAAAGAGAAGCCTCTAAAACTGTTCACAGGACACCTCCAGCTGTAATCACCTGCAATTACTAATCTTTGTATTCTATATTTTTAAGTCATGGACTTTATATCTGTCAAAAATGTTTTATAACGGCCAGAAAAGTCAAAGAAAAGTCTCTTTCTGGGCGTGACGTCACGGCTTTGTCCGTGCACTCGCAAAGCGCGGTCGTGTGTGTCTCGGGAACGAGCATGGCTGAATCTAAGCCGTTCGGCGGAATAATCACTCAGAAAAGTGGAAAACACGGCTAAAAGGTGTGTTTTTGTGGTCTCTTAATTTTCTTTTCCATGACAAAAGACATTGGGTTTATAATAAAACCTCAGTAAACGAGGGGGAGCTGCTCTGATCAGTGTTGAGCAGCAGCTGAGCAGGAGACCCTCTGTCATTCATTGAGCTGGAGCTGCGCGCTATAGACCCCTTTCCGTGTTTGTAAACAAGTATGACGTAGGAAGGCTGCGCGCGCATTGTTGCGGCAGAAAGACGGAGTTCATGACAGTTTACACCAGCCGATTGACGGAAAAAGATCGTGGAAATTACGTTACTAAACTAATTTTGGCGGATGGAAAGCAACTTCCTTCCCGGAGGAAGATATCACAAAGTGGCCCGATGTCCAATGGCCGGATATTCATCTGTATTTGGTTGAGAAACCTAGTGTTTACACTCAGGAGAAGCTGCGACACTGTCAGCAGCTGTCACAGCTGAAGTTTGTAAAGAATTATGACAGTCAACTGAATGTATTTTATACACTAGACATTTTAAGTTATTTTATTATTTCATATTTATTTAATTTATCTTATTATTTTTGTTAATTTACCGTGTCCCCTTTGTTTCTTAATGAGTTTCATTAAGCATTGCCTTTGAATGAAAGCCATGTCATGTGTACCTTTGTCTGTGCTGGCTGAATGAAGTTGATAGTTATTTTTTTTTAAATTAAAAATTAAAAATTATATGAGCTTTATTGTCCATCCTGCATCTCACATTATCACCATTAATTTACAGAAACATATTCCCACTAATATGATAAAAAGAAAAACATTAAAAGGCATATAATGCAAAATACTGTTTTTTAAAACTTAGTTCATTATTTTTAGGTAAATTCATTATTTTTATTTGACGGTTTGTGGGGATTAATATATCTATAATATACCTGAGTTTGATACACAACACATATAGTGAATATATGTATATTTGTGCAGCATATTTACAGCTGTAGAAGTTGGATGTTTGTAGCTTTAAAAAGAGAAAATAATCAATACATTTACACAATCAGCAAGAAAAAACAAATAACTCCGGTAGTTTATTAACAAAATTTTAATAGTCAAGTAAATCATTAATGGCTGATATTCAATTCATAGTCACAGCTCCAAATCACTGATGAGAAAATAAAAAAATGTCAAGACTTGATGTTATTATTCAGAACCCTTATTTCTTAGATTTTTTCGGAACAACACTTTTACTAAGGTTTGTGAGACTAGCACACACAATAACAATATCATCATTATTCCTCTGGGAATTGCAAAAAATGTATGTTCCTCAGGATTTCGATTTGTACACCCGTACACACAACAGCTGGTGGGCATGTTGTTATTCTATAACGTTACTGCAACTCCAAAAACGCAATTTAAGAAACAAATCTTCCCTCGCTCTATTCAAACTCATGCAACTTCTGCCGCTCTTCTGCCGCAACAATGCGCGCGCATCCTGTGATGACGTAGGCTGGAAAGGGGTCTATGGCACAGAGCTCAGGTGGGACGCTCAGGTCACACTCGGTCTAAACGCCCTGACCAGGGGGATCACAGACGGAAATGTTTAATAGTGTAATGAAATGTCAGGAGGGTCTCTGTGCCTGCCGGTGTGGATGCTGCAGGGAGGAGTTCCATTACCTGATTGTGAATCACTTGCACCTGTGTCAGCTAGGAGCGGAATAAAAGAGGTCTGTGAATGACTGGACGGGGAGTGGGGAATACTTCAGTTTCTGTTCGAAGCTGCGGCACCGGGCTGGGAGGGTGCGGATCGCAGCTTTTATTGTTGCCGGCCGCGAAGACAGCTGGATAGGGGAGAGAGCCTTTTCTGAGTGAGGAGGGGAGGCTGGACGCCTCCTTTAGATAGCGAGGGACCGGGGTGTAGTAGGTGCCCATGCCTTCTCCTTACTGAGGCTTCCCTGCCACAAACTGCTGCCGGTTGTCACTAACCTGGCCGCAGTGAGTTTGGTCCGTGACGCTTCACGGGTAACTCCATGCTGACACCCCGTGGGGGGGTGTCGTCGCCAGACCGGGCGAGATAAGTTAAACTCAAATACCGTATACATTGTCCGTTATTTGTTGTGTCCTTCATATTTTTTCCTTTCATGTCTATGTATTTGAGTGATTTGATGCCCGTTCATTTCCCTATATGAACCGGAGCATAATGTTTTAACGCATATTTCAGGGTAATTGATCCTTTGTCAGGGGCTCATTTAGAGGCGACGCTGAAGGCCCCCGGGCCCCCTGCCTCCCCCTAGTGGTGTGGAGTGGTTTTGACCTGCTTATAGTTTGGAGTGGTCCCTGTGGTTTGCTGTGCAGTTTTAGCACTGAGTTTCATTAGTTTGCTGTGTCAGCTATTTGGTTTTATAGTGTGCAGTGACTCTTTGACCGTGTGCCGGCCTCGTCTGGGTTTGTGGACTTGCATTTCGTGTGGCAGGGTTGTAGGGTGGCCATTGGTGTGCCATAGCTGTTTGCCTCTAGTTCTCAGCCTGTTGCAGGGGTCATATTGCCATTTTTAAACAAAGATATATTTTCTAATAAAGATTATTTTGTATCCTATCCCTGTGTATTTGTGTGGTTGATAAACATCCTCTTGCCTCTCATACCGGACCACACCGGTTTAATAAAGGTGGTGGCAGCTTTATATTATCAGTGAAAATATATAATCTAATAAACTAATAATTATTACACTGGTGGCAGTGGTGGGATCAAGAACTAAATATGTCGGAGGCGGAGAATGATTTATCACACTCAGGATTAGGAGAAATGAATGCAAGTGGAAATAACCCTTCTAGCAGCATGGCTGCTCCGCTAGCGCCCTTTCCAGCTAGTGTAATCCCCCGTCCTGTGTTCATGCCTGAAGTTTTTTCTGGGGTGGGCCGAGAATGGTCTGATTGGGTGGAGCAATTTGAGCTAGCCGCTAGTGTTAATGGATGGGACGAACCTGTCAAACTGAAATTTATGGCATTGTTGGTGTCCGGGCATGCGCGTGACATGTATAATGGTGTTTCTGCTGAAGCAAAAGCTAATTATGCCCGCTTAAAAGCAGCTCTGACTACTTGTTTTGAGCCCTGCCATAGTGATGAGTGGAGTAGGGTTGCTTTTGTGGAGAGGAGGCGGTCCCCAAATGAGACTGCCCAGGAGTTTGGAAATGCTCTGCGTAGGCTAGTGGCAAAAGCTTATTCCTCCGTGGATGATCACACTCGAGACCTGTTGGCCAGAGACCAGTTTGTGACCCATTTTAGCACTGGGGACTTCCGTATTAGCCTCCGTGCTGCAAAGCCCAAGACGTTAGAGGCTGCAATCCACTTAGCTGCTGAGATGGAGCTCCTTAGAAATTTGGAACAAGCCCACTCCGTTCCTGATGCAAGAGTAAGGGAAGTAAAAAGCACCAATGAGACTGACGATCGTTTTGAGGCCTTATTGGGCGCAGTAGAAGGGCTGCGTCAGGAGGTCAAAGCCATGCAGTCTGTAGTACAGGTGCGGCAGACTCCCTCTAGCACAGTGGCTCCACCCACTGCCTCTTCTAGCTTTCCCAGGCACCCTGTTCTTGTGGCCCCATCCACTTCCTCCTCTACTTCTCCCAGGTGTCCCGTTCTTGACACTGGGGGTGGTTCAGGAGGTACTTTTGGGCGTAGAGCCCATAACCGTTCTCGAGTGTGTTGGGAGTGTGGGTGTGACCGACACCTCCGCCATGACTGTCCATATGTGCAGGGAAACTAGAGGGGGTGGGTACAGCGGGCCAACTGCCCGCCCCCTCACTTTTGACTCGGACTGTGGCCTCAACCAAGAGAAAGGGCAGCCATGTAGCTGCCAGAGTGGGGGGGTTTGACCTCCAGGTGTTGGTAGACAGTGGAGCTGATCGATCAGTAATCCCCAAGAAGCTGTGGATGTCAATTACCAGGGGGGGATGTGAGCTGACTGAGTACCCGGGGAATGTATCGGCTGCTAACGGGGGGGGTATGTGCATATCAGGAGTGTGGCAGTCAGTTTGCCAGTTCGACTCCCTAGCACTAGTAGCAGAGTTCCTCGTTGCTGATATTCCCTCCTCTGATATCCTGCTGGGCTTTGATTTTTTGTCCAAGTATGGGGCGGTGATTGACTACAAGGAAAGGGTTTTTCGGGTGATGGGGAAAACGTTACCTTTGTTGTTCCAAGATGATTATGCAAAACCACGTACTGTCGTGATAAAATCCGACACCGCAGTTCCACCCCGAAGTGAAGCTTTACTCCCTGGCGTGGTCACAAGCCCACTTGGTGAGTGTGTGGAAGGTATATTGGAACCCTCAACATCATTGTCTGATCACTGTAGTGTTATGGTGGCCCGGGTAATTTGCCAAGTTGAACAAGGTGTTGTCCCAATTCGTGTGATTAATGTCACTGATGAGCAGCTAGTGTTGCGGAAGGGCATGAGAGTCGGTACCCTGCATACAGATATTGAGGTGGGAGGAGGCTTGGGGGAGGCTGAAGGGATTAATAGGAGGGAAGACTTCATGCCTTCCTGGACAGTAGATTCCCTTGTGAAACAGTTGGGGCTAGACCGGAAGGGGTTGGGGACTTCAGAGCAGCAAGCTATCTGTGATCTGTTGTACAAACATTTGCCAGTCTTTAGTACAGGAGATACAGATCTAGGGAGGACCCCCCTTGCGAGACATAAGATTGATACTGGCACTGCGAATCCTGTTAAATTACATCCACGTCGTGTTCCCCTCCATTTACAGGAGGAGTGTGCAGAACACATAAAACAGATGCAGGCAAGTGGTATCATTCAGCCATCATGTAGCCCTTGGGCCGCCCCGGTGGTCCTTGTGAGAAAGCGGGATGGGAGCCTGCGTTTCTGCGTTGACTATCGTAAGCTTAATGATCTCACCAGGAAGGATGCTTATCCCCTCCCCAGAATTGACGATGCTCTCGACAGCTTACATAAAGCTTGTTGGTTTTCAACGCTTGACCTCGCCAGTGGGTATTGGCAGGTTGAAATCGATCCTAAAGACAAGCATAAGTCAGCATTTGTAACGCGGCAGGGACTGTTTGAATTCAATGTGCTGAGTTTTGGCCTGTGCAATGCACCAAGCACTTTTCAGAGGCTCATGGATGTAGTTTTGGCCGACTTGCAGTGGACCACGTGCTTGGTCTACCTCGATGACATCATTGTGTTTGGTCGCACATTCCGGGAGCATTTGTTACGCTTAGATGAAGTGTTGTGTAAGCTGCGCCAGGCCAACCTTAAAGTGAAACCCTCCAAGTGTAACTTGTTTGCGACTCAAGTGCAATACCTTGGCCATATCATTTCAGCAGAAGGGGTGAGTGCAGATCCAGCCAAAATACAGGTGGTGAAAGAGTGGCCTGTGCCTAAAAACCAAACGGAGGTAAGAAGCTTTGTAGGGCTAGCTTCATATTACAGACGTTTCATGAAGGGGTTCGCAGAGATAGCCCGCCCCCTACACCAGCTGACTGAGAAGGGCAGACGTTTTAAGTGGTCAGAAGTCTGTCAGAATGCGTTTGAACAGCTGAAGACCAGTTTAATTTCTGCCCCAGTGCTTGCCTATCCAGACCCTGCAAAACCTTTTCTTTTGGATACAGATGCCAGTGATGCAGGCATTGGTGCAGTTCTGTCGCAGGAGAGTAATGGTGTCGAGCATGTGGTAGCATACGCAAGTAGAGCTTTGACGAAGCAAGAAAGGAAGTACGCCACCACTAATAAGGAGCTGTTAAGTATGGTGACTTTTATGAAGTACTTCAAGCATTATTTGCTGGGGAAAGAGTTTATACTGCGTACTGACCATAACTCACTCAGGTGGCTGCATAACTTTCAGGGCTTGGAGGGACAGTTGGCTAGGTGGGTGGAGCAGTTGGCCAGTTTCCAATATAAGATCATACACAGGCCAGGGAAAGCACATGCTAATGCAGATGCCCTCTCTAGGCTGCCTGCATTTGGAAGCTCAGGCCCAGAGTCTAGTCAGACTGAAGCTGCGGGACAGCCCCTCCCAGGTCCAAGTGTGTGTGCTGTGCAGGAGGGGAGGCCCAGAATACAGGCCAGTCAGGAATGTGTCGAAGATGAAATGGTGAAGGCCCAGAATGAGGACACAGAATTACAGCAGTTGATCTATAACAAAAAAAGGGGGCTGGACCTTCCTGAAGATCCAGCACTACAAAAATACGCTACTGTGTGGTCGCAATTGCAGATGAGAGATTCACGGTTGGTGAGGGTGCCTCCTGCAAATTCAGATGCTGCATCTCAGGTGCAGGTTGTCCTCCCCCAGGCTTTGATCCCCAAAGTTTTGGCGCAGTTGCATGATTCCCCCACTGGTGGCCACTTAGGGGTACAGAAGCTGCAGGGGAAGGTGAAGGATCGCTTCTATTGGTTGGGGTGGTTCGGGGATGTGAAGCTGTGGTGTAGGCAATGTGTAGATTGCGCCTCCCGGAAGGTTCAGGGTCGTCCCCCTTGTGCTCCCCTTCAGACATCAGGTGTCTCCCGACCACATGAGAGAGTAGCGCTCGACATTCTAGGCCCTCTGCCAGAGACAGCCAGTAAAAATAAGTATATTGTGGTTATAGGGGACTACTTCTCCAAGTGGACAGAAGCATTTCCTCTGCCAAACCAGGAGGCTAAGACTATTGCTAAGGTGTTAGTGGAAGAATGGGTTTGTAGATTTGGGGCTCCACGTAGCATCCATTCAGACCAGGGGCGGAATTTTGAGTCAACTCTGTTTAGAGAAATGTGTCAGCTCCTAAATATCCACAAAACAAGGACTTCCCCATACCACCCACAGTCAGATGGTCTCATTGAACGATTTAATCGCACATTGCTGTCTATGTTATCACTGTTTGTCGAGGAGAATCAGTCTAACTGGGACATTCTTATACCATACGTAATGATGGCATATCGCAGCAGTGTGCATGCCAGTATAGGTTTCACCCCCTATAAGGTGTTGTTCGGACGAGAGATGGTTCTCCCAGTGGACATAATGCTTGATGTGGGGGCTGGAGAGGGGTTCCCTTCAGTTAGCGAGTATGTTGGCAAATTAGTGGAGACATTATCCACTGTAGTGGAGGCAGTGAAGAAGCATCAGGCCAAAGCTTCTAGCCAACAAAAGACCAATTTTGATGTCAGAGTGAACTTTCAGTATTACTCTGACGGGGAACTTGTGTGGGTTCTAAACAAAGCAAGGAAGAGAGGATTGTGCCCCAAGCTTCAGAGACGGTTTAAAGGCCCTTACAAAATAATAGAGAGGGTCACAGAAGTGTTGTACCGAGTGGCACCAGTAGGGGGAGGGCCAGAGACTGTAGTACATTTTAACCGTCTTAAACCTTATCTGGCTTCCTCTGTAGGGCTGCCATCAACCCAGGATGATGGGGAATCAGGCCCGGTTCAGATGGAGAGTGGTCTGGCGGAAGGGAGTCCTGCTGATGCTCGCCTGCAGCGGCCGCCATCATCGCTTGATCCTGCTGGGAGGGGTCCTTCTGACGCTCGCCTGCAGCGGCCATCATCACCGCCTGATCCTGCTGGGAGGGGTCCTTCTGACGCTCGCCTGCAGCGGCCATATTCACCGCCTGATTCTGCTGGGAGGGGTCCTTCTGACGCTCGCCTGCAGCGGCCATCATCACCGCCTGATTCTGCTGGGAGGGGTCCGGCTGATGCTCGTCGGCAGCGGCCGTCATCACCACCTGATTCTGCAAAGAGGGGCCCTGCTGATGTTCGTCAGGGGTGGCCATTGCCATCTGATTGTGCGACACTTGCTGCACCACGGGATGCCAGTGTGACCCCAGAGGAACAGTGCAGTCAGCACTTGCTCCCGCCAGAGGGGGGGAGCTGTTCGCCTGGACGCGCACGGGGGGGACGCCCGGTGCGTGAACGGAAGGCACCTGGGTGGTTAAAAGACTACGATGTGGCGTGTTAACTCGAGGGCGAGTTCTCTCCGTTAGGGGAGGGAGGAGTGTAATGAAATGTCAGGAGGGTCTCTGTGCCTGCCGGTGTGGATGCTGCAGGGAGGAGTTCCATTACCTGATTGTGAATCACTTGCACCTGTGTCAGCTAGGAGCGGAATAAAAGAGGTCTGTGAATGACTGGACGGGGAGTGGGGAATACTTCAGTTTCTGTTCGAAGCTGCGGCACCGGGCTGGGAGGGTGCGGATCGCAGCTTTTATTGTTGCCGGCCGCGAAGACAGCTGGATAGGGGAGAGAGCCTTTTCTGAGTGAGGAGGGGAGGCTGGACGCCTCCTTTAGATAGCGAGGGACCGGGGTGTAGTAGGTGCCCATGCCTTCTCCTTACTGAGGCTTCCCTGCCACAAACTGCTGCCGGTTGTCACTAACCTGGCCGCAGTGAGTTTGGTCCGTGACGCTTCACGGGTAACTCCATGCTGACACCCCGTGGGGGGGTGTCGTCGCCAGACCGGGCGAGATAAGTTAAACTCAAATACCGTATACATTGTCCGTTATTTGTTGTGTCCTTCATATTTTTTCCTTTCATGTCTATGTATTTGAGTGATTTGATGCCCGTTCATTTCCCTATATGAACCGGAGCATAATGTTTTAACGCATATTTCAGGGTAATTGATCCTTTGTCAGGGGCTCATTTAGAGGCGACGCTGAAGGCCCCCGGGCCCCCTGCCTCCCCCTAGTGGTGTGGAGTGGTTTTGACCTGCTTATAGTTTGGAGTGGTCCCTGTGGTTTGCTGTGCAGTTTTAGCACTGAGTTTTATTAGTTTGCTGTGTCAGCTATTTGGTTTTATAGTGTGCAGTGACTCTTTGACCGTGTGCCGGCCTCGTCTGGGTTTGTGGACTTGCATTTCGTGTGGCAGGGTTGTAGGGTGGCCATTGGTGTGCCATAGCTGTTTGCCTCTAGTTCTCAGCCTGTTGCAGGGGTCATATTGCCATTTTTAAACAAAGATATATTTTCTAATAAAGATTATTTTGTATCCTATCCCTGTGTATTTGTGTGGTTGATAAACATCCTCTTGCCTCTCATACCGGACCACACCGGTTTAATAAAGGTGGTGGCAGCTTTATATTATCAGTGAAAATATATAATCTAATAAACTAATAATTATTACAATAGCAAGAACAATAATGGTTTGTCATTCTTGTACTTAAACATTTCCGTTGTAGCCAACGGTGTATGGTTTGTGAAAATAAGATATCAGGCAGGAATAACACTTAATGTGAGCCCAGAAGCTGTAAAAGAATCAGAGAAAATGCAAAGTTAATTACGCCTAACATTCGGACTGCACGATCATTAATAGACAAAAAGATTTACCCAAAGGTATATAGATAAATAGCATATGACAGCTTGTGTTATTGTGGGGAATCCCATGTGTTTTTTTGTTTGTTTGTTTTTATAAAGATGACTCGTTTTATCCTTACTCCAAAAAATAAAACTCCACAAATTAACCACATTTAAACATAATATTTGACATATTTAAACATAATACTTGACAAAACTTGTAATACAAAAAATATTTGTCTTAATGTAAGTAATAAACTTGGGAAGTTTCATGGTGAAACCTGCTATTTACATTTTTACCCTATTTTAGCCTATTAACCTGGGGTGTCTCATCTTAAATAAAATTGACTCGTTTTATCTTTAATTAAAAAAAACACACAAATGAACCATGTATAGTCTATAACCATGACTTTGAGAACAGCATCGGTTGATTTGCCCTATAAATCCCTAATTTCATTGTGTACATCTATCATTACCGGTCTGAAGGACTCATGAGCGCGCAGCGCTTGTCCAGAGCGCGCAGCGCTCGTTCACATTGCCCCGGGGCATGATGGGAGGCCCCAGAGCATCATGGGAGGTGACTCAACTGCGCATGCTCTATGGGCCCGTGTACCAGGAAGTAAACCAGGAAGTCAGAAATTTTTTCGGCGGATGCGCTGGGTGAGCAAACTCCATTGAAATGAATGGGCGGCCATTTTCGATCCTGTATCCAGTTATATAATACATCCATGGTATGCACCAACACTCTGCCAATCAGAACAAAGAAGACGCACAGGCAATGGTCACTTCGCGGTAAAACAGGCTACCACTTTTTCACCTTTCCCAGTAAATCAGCATGATGTATCGATTAATTCATTGAAATCTCAATATCACGTCTGGGGGTAAGGTGTGGACCCAAACGCAGGAGAGAGAGGGAGGCCGGAGGCAGGAGTTCTCAAAAAACAAAAGGATTTATTCCACAAAGGTAAAAACAAAAAGCACTGCTTGGCAGGATCTAAACTTAACATGAACGGGGATCAAAAATCAGGAGCACATGGAGGGAAGAACAGTACGGTCCGACAGGGAACAAGGGCATGACAAGACCAGATATACTGTGATGGCCACAGCCACACAGGCCAGTTGAAGAGGGTAATATCCTACACACTAGGCCCTCATTACTTTAAGCACACAGGTTAATTTTATTTGCAGTCAGCCACACCCAAAACAATTCAATTAAACATTAAGGTTTAGTTTTGTTTGATATATAATTTGTTTGTTTATAGCTTTACACTGTTTAAATAGAGTGCACATGTTTCTTCATTGTAAGGTTATAGTTAATTTTTTCTGTTTATATTAATCTTTATTTCCTTGTTTTGAGTTACCATGCTGGTGGAGGAGTTACCTTTCCTGGTGAGGCAAAAGGTGTGGCCAAGGGTGGAGGACTGCTAAATCCTGTGGCATGCCCATTAAGCCATACTATGTGCTGTTATGTTAGAGGGGGGAATTTGGGGTTTAGTTGGTTTCCTTTTGTATTAGTTGTACTTGTTGTCCATTTTGGTTTCCCCTTGTGTGTTATTTGGTTTGGCCAAGCCACTATATATGTTCCCTTCTGTGTCATTATAGGAGGGTGGGAGGGAGAGGTTTGGTGGTTGTGCATAAACTGATCTGTGAATGGACTAGGATGGCGGGAAGTGGCGATTGGGAGAGTGGGAGTGAGGATATGGATGAAAGTGACTGGAAGGTAGTACGGAATAAGAGAAAGGAGTGTAGTGGAAGTGGTAGTAGTTATGATGAGCGAGAGGAAGACAGGGTGGTGAAGAGGAGGATTGAGGAGAAAGAAGGGTTTAAAGTGATTTTGAGGTTCAAGGAAGGGCATGATATAAGGAAGGTTAGTCCGGTGGAATTAACTCGCTGGTTGAAGGAGAAGATTGGCGAAATCGTGGCGGCGAAAGTGTTGAGTGATGGCGGACTGTTCATGAAGGAAGTGTAAAGACGAGGAGCAGAGAAAGAAAGTAATGAAGTTGACAAAAGTGTGCAATAAAGTGGTGGAAATAGCCAAGAAGACAGGCGATGGTCGATTTATCAGAGGTGTAATCTATGGTATCCCTGTAGATGAAAAGTTGGAGGATATGAGGGCAAACATAAGAGGTGGTAAAGTTATTGGCATAAAACGTCTGCAAACAAGAAGGGGAGGAGAGAGAGTGGATAGTTTGCCAGTCTTGCTGGATTTTCAAGAGAGAGTGCTGCCAGATAAAGTGACTGTGGGATACATAAGTTACAATGTTAGGGCATATGTCCCGCCACCTTTGAGGTGTTTCAAATGCCAGAAATATGGACACATTGCAGCAGGGTGCAAAGGTAAACAAAAGTGTGGAAAGTGTGGAGGGGATCATGAATACGGGAAATGCGAGGTTGGGGCACAGCTGAAATGTGTCAATTGTGGAGGTGCACATAGTGTGGCCTATGGGGGTTGTGAAGAGAGAAAGAAGGCAGTGGAAGTGCAGAAGCTAAGAGTGAACAGTGATCTATCTTATGCAGAAGCAGTGAAGGTGGTTCAGAGGGAGCACAGAGTGGAGAGGAGAGAAAAAGAAACAACAGAGAAGGAAACGTCAACCGAACGAAATGTGAGAAACAGTCAGATGGAAGATGAAAATGTATTGCTGGTAAATAAGGAGAATTTTGTGTATTTCATGGCTGAAGTAATTAACTGCACATTCCAAGCAAAAGGGAGATCTGAGAAGATTGAGATAATCGTAAAGAGTGCAGCAAGATATTTAAATATTCATGGAGTATCTGGGTTGAATGTTCAAGAAGAGCTTAAAAGACAGGGACAGTTGGACAAAGAATTATGTTCACTGGATTAATATTAATTATGTTACTTCTTCAGTGGAATGCAAGAAGTCTGCTGGCGAATGGACAAGAATTTAAAGGATTTCTTGAGGCTTTAAAAAGTAAACCAGATATAATATGTGTAGAAGAGACATGGCTGAAACCTAATTTAGATTTTGTGATTCAAGGATATGTGTGTATAAGAAGGGATAGAGAAGAGAGTAATGGGGGAGGATGTGCTACCTTTATTAGGCAAGGTGTTTCATATAGAGAACTAGAAAAAGGGAAAGATCTGGAGTATGTAGTGGTTGAGGTTTGGGTAGAAGATGGGAGTTTGGTTATAGTGAATTTCTATAATCCATGTCAGAGGATGGAATTGGAAACACTGGAGGCAATAAAGGGAGTAGATAAGAGGAGGGTCATTTGGTGTGGTGATTTCAATGCCCACAGTACACTTTGGGGAGGGGACAGAAATGATAGGAATGGTTTGATAGTGGAGGATTTGATGGATTCTTTGGGACTTGTATGTTTAAATGATGGGAGTTTCACACGGATTGATTGTAGTTCAGGAAAAGAGTCAAGTTTAGACTTAACACTAGTATCACAGTCCTTGGCAGGTATTTGTTTGTGGGAGGTGATGAAGAAGACAACAGTTGGAAGTGATCATTACCCAATTTTGTGTAAAATAGGTAATGAAAGTAGGCTGGGTTTAGAAGATTCATTAGAAAGGTGGATGTTTGGAAAGGCCCAGTGGGATAAATTGAGAGAGATTAGTGAATCAAGTTTCAGGAATATAGATAGAGAACAGGATATAGAAATATTGAATGAAAGTGTAAGAGATGCTATAATTGGGGCTGCCAGACAGACAATTGTAAGAAAAGCTGGAACAAAAAGGCGGAAGTTGGTTCAATGGTGGAATGAGGAATGTAGTATGGTAATAAAGAAACGTAATAAGGCTTTTAAGGTATTAAAGAATACTCATAATTTTCAAAATTTCATACAATATAAAAGAATGCAAGCAGTGGTGAGAAAGACTATTAAAGAGGCTAAAAGGAAGTACTGGAGAACATTTTGTGATTCAATAGGGAGAACCACACCAATTAGCCAAGTTTGGGGAATGATTAAGAAAATGGGGGGAGTAAGACGTGAATGGGGGTACCCAGTTTTGGAAAATGGTGGGGTCCTGGCTATTGAAGATCAAGAAAAAGCATATATGTTAGGAAAGGCTTTGGTTGAGGTACATAGCTCTGGAAATATGTCTGAAGAGGGGAGAAAAGGAAGACAGGAAACAAGTGAAAGAAATAAAGAGTTGCTAGAAAGAGAGGAAGAGAAGGATGATGTAATTAACACCCCCTTTACATTAGAAGAAATGAAAAGGGCTTTAGGTAAATCAGGACTAACTGCTCCGGGAAAAGATCAGATATGCTACCATGTTGAGACATCTGTCTGATAAATCATTAGAGGTCATATTACACTTTTACAACAAAATTTGGCAGGAAGGGAAATTACCACAAAGTTGGAAACATGCAGTCATAGTACCAATCAGGAAACCAGGAAAAGATCCTACTAATCCAAGTAACTATAGACCAATCGCATTGACGTCTCATATGTGTAAAGTCATGGAGCGTATGATCACTGAAAGGCTAACATATTATTTGGAAATAAGAAATCTTAGATCACAACATCAAAGTGGGTTTAGAAAAGGAAGGGGAACAATGGATCCAATACTATGTCTAGAAACAGAGGTGAGGAAGGCACAAGTCAATAAGGAGGTGGTGGTAGCAGTATTTTTTGATGTTGAAAAAGCATATGATTTATTGTGGAAAGAAGGTTTATTGATTAAAATGAAAAGTTTAGGTAT
Source organism: Cololabis saira (assembly GCF_033807715.1). Classification (NCBI taxonomy): domain Eukaryota; kingdom Metazoa; phylum Chordata; class Actinopteri; order Beloniformes; family Belonidae; genus Cololabis; species Cololabis saira. Next base: position 40,010,167 of record NC_084594.1, read on the forward strand.
AACAAGTAAAATGTTCAGATGGATGAAGGAATTTTTGTATGAACGTTCTATAAAGGTGACGGTGGGGAAAACATTTTCAGCAAGGTATGGTGTGGATAACGGAACACCGCAAGGAAGTGTAATAAGTCCCTTGTTATTTTCAATAATGATTGATGATGTATATGAAGATATTGGCCAAACTATAGGGAAATCTCTGTTTGCTGATGATGGAGCAATATGGAAAACAGGAAGAAATGTGAAATATGTAGTCAAACAGTTACAGGAAACAATTAAAAGAGTGGAGCAGTGGTCATTGAAATGGGGATTTAAATTTTCCGTAGAGAAAACAAATACCCTTTTCTTTACAAGGAAGAAAATTGAATCAGAAGTCAAACTATATTTGTATGGCAAGGAGCTGAAAAGGGTGGAATCATTCAAATTACTGGGAGTATGGTTTGATTCAAGGCTCACCTGGAAAGTACATATTGATAAAATTGGTGATAAATGTAAAAAGGTTATAAATGTCATGAGGTGTTTAATGGGTACAGAGTGGGGAGCTGACAGGTCTTCTTTGAAAGCTATATATACAGGTTTAATAAGATCAGTACTGGACTATGGGTGTGTCGCATATGGGTCGGCATGCAAATCTTTGTTGGAGAGGTTGGACAGGATTCAGGCTCAAGCACTGAGGGTATGTTGTGGGGCTTTCAAAACTACATCTGTACCTGCATTGCAGGTGGAAATGGGGGAGATGCCACTGGAATTAAGAAGACAGCAACTCATGATGACATACTGGGCAAATTTGCAAGGTCACAATAATCATCCGACAATAAGTACAACTGAGCCATGCTGGGAACACGGGAAAAAGCAAATGAAGAGCTTTGGATGGGTGGTTGAGAGGAGAGCAAGGGAGATGGGAATACTGGAGTTGAGTTTTTCGCCAACTGTTGTGTTGCCGGCTGTTCCACCTTGGCTACTGCCACAGGCAGAGGTAGATCTGAGCCTCCTGGACTGGGAAAAAGAACAAGAGAGAAATAGTAACAGTGTAAATTCATACATTAGAAGGAATTACTATGGTCATTTACATATATACACAGATGGTTCAAAAGATCCAGAGACAGGCAGAACAGCAGCAGCAGTAGTCATCCCTGAAGTGAACATTGTATGCAGGAAGAGACTATCGGATGAATTATCTGTGTTTACAAGCGAAATGATGGCTATAATAATTGCATTGCAGTGGGTAGAGGACAGCAGGCCAGAAAGAGTGGTTATACTATCAGATTCAGCAGCAGCATTAAAAAGCTTATTTTATTGCAACACCACATGCAGAGAAGACCTATTATTTGAAATAATGATGCAATTATTTAGAATTAAGCATATGCAATTGTCCGTCATTTTTGTGTGGGTTCCTGCACACATCGATCGGGATTGAAGGGAATGAGAGGGCAGATGGAGCAGCCAAAGGGGCTTTGAGGAGTGAACATCAACTCCATGTAAACATCAGCAAATCAGAAGTCAAAGGGGTGATAAAGAGACAAATCAGGAAAAAGTGGCAAAATGAGTGGAACAAAGAAAGTAAAGGACGGTATCTTTTTAAAAATAAACCATTAGTTGGGAATGCAGGATCAGGCGGGCGGAACAGGACCGAGGAAAGAGTAATGACAAGATTAAAGAATGGGCATACTGGGCTGAATAGATCTCTATTTTTAATAAAAAAAACATAATACAGGAAAGTGTGAACATTGTGGAGAGGAGGAAACAGTGGACCATATTCTATTAGACTGCAACAAATATATAACAGAGATAGATGTGTTAAAGCAGGAAATAAGAAAGCTAGGGGAAGTCAATATCATAAATATATTACGGAAATCTTCAGGTGATGAGTGCTTGAAAAAGCTAATACATTTTTTTAAATCAACTAGATTAATGAATAGGATATAAGGGCGGGTTATTTGATTTAAGTGAATTTGGTTGTTTTGTTTTGTTTGTTTTGATTGTTTTGTTTGTTTTGTTTGTATTGTTTGACATACATTCATTTTGAATACATTAGAGATCATTTAGATACATAGTCCATATTCCAGATCAGTGGGTGGCGGTAATGCACCCGAAAGCTGTTTGCCAACCGCCAATAAAATCAAAAGAAGAAGAAGAAGAATTATAGGAGGGTCAGTTTTGTTTAGTTGGTGTCTTGTTATGTTGCTAATAGTTTCAGTGTAGTTCTGGTTTGTTGACCTCTTTTATAAACCTGGATAATGAGTTTTGGTTTATATATACATTTTTGTAGTAAATAAACCCCCCCCCACCGGCCCCCGTCTACTGGATGGCCGGTGGGGGGACGCGGGTGTCTTATCAGGGCCGGCTTTGCTGGTCCTGCCTCCTGGCTTCGGCCTCCGCTCCCCCTCTTGCCCCCCCTACACGATTCATACGCACATAGGCGAGGGGCGGGGGGTCCAGGTCGTGGGGGGCACTGTCCCGTGTGGCCCGGCACTCCCCGCCTCACGGTTTTAACAGCAAAATAGACACTGCACATTCAACACTTTATAAATACACTTGACAAGGACACGTAGTTCGGGAGGGGGGGGGGGGTCGGTGTCAATCGATACTTGGCCCTCCCTCCTCCCTGTTTTTATGGCATTAATCACATGCACTCAACACAAGGGGCGGGAGGGGGTCCCACATCACCCGCGTTCCCTCACCGGCCTGGGACAGGTGGGTCGGGTTACCCGGGCCTGGCGGGGCCCGCCGTGCAGCCTGGGGTGCCTTCTGGCGGTGCTGGACCCCCCCGGGGAGGGGGAAACGGTGCGTGATTGTATGTCTGTGTCGGTGAGAATGCGGTATGGAAGGGTCCTGCCATGGAGGATTTGAGCCTCCATTGGCAGGACATCAAAAACTTAATAATTTATCAATATTATATTATACAAAGATGGTTATTATTATTATTATTATTAGTATTAGTATTATTATTATTATTATTATTATTATTATTATTATTATTATTATTATTATTATTATGTATAGTATATTATATTATTATTAGTATAGGTATCGGATAGGTGAATGGATGAATGAATGGGATGCCTGGGTCTGGGGCCCTCCGTTGTCGGGCCTGCGCGGGTGTCGCCTTGTTGGGGGGTTCCCTCTCTCCGGGCCCGTCTCCGGTCCCCCCCGCTGCCTCTACGGCGGGGCGCCCCTCTGGTCTTGGAGGGCCACTTTCGTGGGGGACGGGTGCGCCTGCCCGCGTCGGCGGCCGGGGCGGCTCTGTCTCTCCGGG